>NW_024081383.1:709875-721682 GCF_003009895.1 Hyaena hyaena | reverse complement strand
GAATGCTGAGAAACAAACTGAGGACTAATGGATGTGGGGGGGAAGGGGGAAGATGGACATGGAGGAGGGCACTTGTGGGGATGAGCACTGGGTGTTATATGGAAACCAATTTGACAATAAACTATTTGTATAAATAAATAAATAAATAAATAAATAAATAAATAAAAAGATGTGACAGTCCACCCTGAAAAAAAAAAAGAGTCCTAGAATTTCAAAAGTTAAAATGTGACCATAATTTCATCACTGAAATAAGTGCATAATAGGCAATATTACATAATACATACGAATCTAAAGTATCACAGTTTTGTATGATCTCAAGGTAGTTCATGTAGTTTCCTTTTTTAGTCTTTTTGTGGCTATGGTGATATTATAGTTACTATAGGAAAAGTTTTGTGAAGGCAGGGAACAATCCTGAAGAGTTTTGTTTTAAAGCCCACATTACAGAGTCCGATATGTATATATGTTCAATATTTATCGAATCGATCAATCATTAAGTTACTTGCTTCACAGCACTTCATTAATTAGCTAAATTTTGGTAAAGCACAATAAGAAAATTAACTCACTTAATCCTCAAAATTATCCATTTTGTATTATGCTTATAATAAATAAGACTCGTCAAATTGAAGAGGCATAATTTGAACACAAAATTTGTCTGTAAAACACGTTATGTTAACCTTTGTTTCAACCAGATTATATTCATTATATTTTACTATTTCTTGAATATCGCACAGTTTAGTATGTATTCATTAATGCATTAATTCACTAATTTGCATGAATCTGTTGAATGGTCACAGTGGGCTATGTTTTATGATACATAAATGGAATCATTGGTGAATAGAAACAGACATGGTCTTTGTTCCCACAAAGCTCAGTGTAATGAGGGAAACATACTCTGCTCAATTTGTACGCATAAATTTAAAGTTATAATTTTGATTGTTATGAGTGAGAGATGCTTAGTGCTCAAAGGTTAATAAAATAAAATCTGGCATTATATGAGTGGTTGAGGATGACTTCACTTTGAAAGAGTAAAGTAACTCAGAAGAGGAAGACAGGGATTTCCAGGTGGAGGTAACACTGATACAAATGCCTTATGGCAAGAAGTGTTGGAGGGCATCAGGGTAGAGACGTCAGTGGGGGCTAGATTAAGCCGAGCCTTAGAAAGTAACTAAGCACTGTGAACCTCTTCTTTGGCGTTACGGCACTTCATTCAAATGGTTTAATCAAAAGGGTGACACTATCAGATACATGCTTTAAGAAGAAAACAAGGGCTGTCAGTTCCCTCCTCCCAGATATAAACCTACTTAGGAAAGGAAGCTAATTAATGGTTAGGATAACTCTTGGACTGTAATTATCTTTGCTCTTCTTTTACCCATCAGAGGAGGAATAGAGAATTATCTTCATTGATGCTTTAATCACTGGAGAACTGTTCCACTTGATCAATGCTCAGTGTTCTTTTAATGCTATCTACTTTACAATAACAGAAAATCCCCCAAGGGTCATTCTTGTACTCTGGATACAAATTTCATAATTATTAACAACAAAAAAAGTTCAGACCCAGAGTTAGTTTACCCAAACCAAAAGGTTGTATTAAAAATACTTTAACAACATGGAGTTATCAATGGAATCATTAATTAAATTACCTAATGGTAAAATTTAGGAATCAATTACAGAAATAATTAAAGTAATGAGACTAGCAACATTTAGAAGATAGTATAAAGAGAGCAATTGTGTGAAATGGCAATTGTCCCTGGACACACTTAATAATTACAAACACTTAAATGCATTATTGGTCCCAAAATGGCCCCATGTGGTGTAAAGATTCTTTCTCCACATACTATTCTGAATTCCTTTCTATAAGCTAGCATATCAATTTATAAATGCATATTAATGTTGAATCATGAAAATAAAATTATTATTATTATTTTAGGGTTATTTTTGAGAGAGAGAGACAGAGAGACAGAGCATGAGTGGGGGAGGGGCAGAGAGAGAGAGAGAAAAACAGACTCTGAAGCAGGTTCCAGGCTCTGAGCTGTCAGCACAGAACCTGATGCAAGACTTGAACCCACAAACTGTGAGATCATGACCCAAGCTGAAGTTGTACACTTAACTGGCTGAGACACCCAGGTGCCTCACAAATAAAATTATTATTTTTTTAAATATAAAACTGCTATTGTGTAACAAGGACAGGTAATTTCTTGGCCTTTGAACTGATTCATAAACTATTCTGCTTCTCTTCATTGGATTGGTTTAAAACCCCTAGCATTTCCAACTATCATTTTCCACATTGGCATATATTTTTTATATGCCATATATTTTTTAACTGAACATATGAAATGGAGTGTAAAGCCCTTGTGCTTTGCTGTTATTTAGATTCAAATTTCAGCTCTGCAGACTCAGGCATAAGGGAATCTTAGGTAAAATGCTATACCTCACTTTTAGAAATGGGAGTATAATTCACATTTATGTCATAGGCCTTATTTGAGAATTAAGTGGAATAATTCATGGAGAGCTTAGATTAAAAAAATCATTATCATTAATTATTCACTTCCTAATACTCAAAAAAGGTATTTAAACAGTTTTGATAGTATATTGTTTGATAGAATATTTTTACCCTTGAATAAATTTTATCACATAATTCAAATTTTAAATCTGTCCTCATCTATTTCCTATGTTTCCTTGGGTATCATCATTTCCCTTTGGGTCTTGCTGGCCAGTGGCATCAAGTTAATGTCTGCCAAATCCAAGTACGATTCTTTTTTTTTTTTTTTTTTAATGTTTTATTTATTTCTAGGAGAGAGACAGAGAGACACCGTGAGCAGGGGAGGGTCAGAGAGAGAGGGAGTCACAGACTCTGAAACAGGCTCCAGGCTCTGAGCTGGCAGTCAGCACAGAGCCCTATGCGGGGCTTGAACCCACGAACCGTGAGATCATGACCTAAGCGAAAGTCGGATGCTTAACCTACTAAGCCTCCCAGGCGCCCCCCAAGTACAATTCTTAATCATTTTCAACCACAATGAGACTGTCAGTATTTGTGATATCCTGTCAGTCCCCATCACTTCAGCTGCTCAGTCCTCCTGCCAGCCTACTTTAACTTATAGTTTAATTGATCATCTCTCCATCTCTTTCTGTCTACACTTACACACCTGTAATCACTGTCCCTTCCTAAAATTTGGTAACTCTGATTTTGATTTGTCATATCTGTTTGCACCTGAAACTATTTGTTTCCACTTCTTCAGGTTGGACATCTCTGTAGTTAACCTGCACTTACTGCTGGGGTATATGGTTACCTTACATAGGTTGGGGTATAAATGGAGGATTAGGTTAGTTCTAAAAACTGAGTCCTGACAGAGATCCTACTCAAACTCAGGAGCTGGCTACCACCTGCCCCATGTAGTAATTTGTCTCTTCTTTCTCTCGCCTGACTCATAATCTACAATGATATTTTATAGAATGAGAGTTATGAAAAGTTGAAAAATCATTTCCCATTTCTACCAATTAGCAGTATACTTTTTGTATTATAAGGTCCATAATTTAGAATACACAAATAATAGGAAATCTATTCCAATAGCGAATTATCCAGTTATTAAGAAAGACAAAAGGGATGCACTTTTTAAATAAAGATGTGACAGGATTAGAAACCAATAGAGATCATCAGAAATTTGAGGAAAAATATATTTTTCCCCTCTCAGTTAGCAATTAGACAGCTGTATTTTGCACAAGCTAAAATTGATACCAGGAATACAGTGCTCAAGTTGCTTGAGCTAGAAATAGAATTGAATATAAGTTATGGGGAATAAATTCTTCCTGAAAGGCCCAAAAGCCTATTCACTCCTATGTGGCCCATGATTCCATATTTCCTGGCTAAATGATTTTTTCCCTCTTATTTGAACTGCTTATCTGACTTACTTTCTTCTTTTCTTTCTCTTTCCCTCTCTCTTTCTTCCTTTCCTATCTTTATCTTCCCTTCCTTCCTTTCTTTATCTTTTCTTTGACAAGAAAGAATTTCAGTGGAAAAATATCTAGTGGCACACATTTAAGAAAATAAAAATGAGTCCACAAGTATATAAAGATTTGGGAAAGAGAGCTACACTATCTGAATTTGGGATCTTCTCATATCTCTTGGGTCCTCCATGCATCCATCCAACTTTTCATAATCTATGTATATACGTTCTCTAAATAAAACATATAAAGACTAAGTTAACTGAAGGAATTATTTTTGAAATGAGAAAGTAGTCAAGTTCATGATTTACTAACTTCACTGAAGGAAAATGTTCACTTATCTTTAGAATCAATTAATCAATAGAAATTATTTTTGTGGCAATCTACAATGTTTTCTGGAGCTAACATTTGATACTATACACTGCTCTGATGAAGGTATTAAGGCCACTTGTATTTAATCAATTTATTAAATATTTAGAAAAATTAAGAATAATGAGGAGTATTTATACCATTGTTTGCCTTACATTTGATGAGAGATTTTGGAGAAAATTAATGAATGAGTAGAAAAATTATAACTTCTTCTGTCTTCTCAGTTGGCTCATATTTAGGAGGAAGATGAGAGTATGATGGAGCAATTAAGTTTACATTCGAACAATTAGTTTGTTCTGCATTAATGCAAAACCACTCTTTATGAAATCTGTGAAAAAATATATACATTATGTTGTATGGCAAAAACTTCCATTAGCATTTTATGGTATCAGTGATACAGCAATTACTCATACATTCTCAAAGTCCTTTGAGTCACTCCATTTTGAACAATGTCTTAATAATACATGTAATAGCATTTTACCTGTGGTAGTAATATTATTGATCTAACACCATTAACGTTTGCAGCATTTTTAAGACCCATTACCTGCTTATATAGTAGCCCTGCCTGGCAAAAACACATCACTTTCTCTGTTAAAGTTTGGCAGACAAGAACACACAAAAAAAGCAATTTTACCTGCTACAGTGTCTGTCTGACTGCTTGATAATGTCAATCAATAAGTGAATTCACTTTCCTATGGTCCCTGGTAAACAAGATGTCTGCTCCATTTCAGATGCAAACAAAAAGAAAGGAGCCTAGATAGGGGTGGATCAAAATAAAGTGTTTTGGATAATATGTAATGGGTATTTTGGGGAGGGGTGGGGGTAGAGATACAGAAAATTATATTCCCTAAAGGAAACATTGACTGAATAACCCACAGAGATAACAGCATAGTGGCCTAGAAAATTTTTGAACAGTGATAGGAGGTTTGTTCTTTCATAATAGGTTTGTTATAGAAAGGCATTTGAATTGAAATACATTTTTAAATATTCATAGAGAATACATGTTAAAACTATAATCTTACCTAGTTAGTTGTCTATCTATCCTTCTATCTATCTATCATCCATCTACCTATCTATCTTTCTATCAATCTATCTTATTATCTAATAAGCTTGTTAGCTAAATATTTATTTGTATATCTGTTATATAAATTGCTATTTCTACCTGGTGAATGGGCACATTATGAAGACAGTTACTATTTTTAATAATTCTTTGGAGTAGCTGGGAGGATTTTTAAGTCTCAAGAAATACAAGCCATTTTGATACAGCTGTAGAACTAAAGAGCAACAGAGTAGTTAGACCTTGCCACCATGTGCACTGTGTCTGTGTGTGAGTAGACAGGGTTTGGCTCATGATATGCCTCTGCTCTGATCTCCAGTCTACTCTTGATATGGATAAAACAGCAACTTGGATTTTGGGTCAAACTATTATAATAGTGCATTTTTATTAAAGTCATACATATTCACAAATCATTCACAACAACCTGCCAAGATGTCTGGGATAAACATCTCTGTATGATTCCTTGACTAATACTCTCCCTTGACTTCTTCCCCACTGAGTGGTATCCCACCAATTTGGGCAGTGTTTCTCTCTCTAATGATTTCTGGTATATGATGTACACACACCCCACTCCAGCAAACAATATAAAAAAAAAAAAGAAATGCAATAGAAGGGAAGTTTTGTGATGATCTGGCTTTTTTCCCCCTACCTCATGTATTACAATTAAGATAATAATATATGCTTACAGCTTCTAGAGATTATTATGTGACTGGCATTTCACAGCTGTAAGGTCTTCTCAGGAAAACAGATGGAATGCTCAAAAGAGTTTATAAAGCAACCATTTCCAAATTAAGGGGATGTAAAGAGTTGAAAGAACTGAGAAGGGATGTCAAGGAAATAAGGGGAGACAGAGGGAGAAGTCTTTGACACCCCAAAGCCTGAAGAAGCAAAAGGAGACAGTTATTGGAGGCCAAAGAGAGCTAAAGAAGTAGAACAGGAGCTCTCAGCAGGATCCTTAGCTTTGGAGGAACTCAGCCACAGGCAGTGGTAAAAAATCTGATCTCACTTTCTTCCTGCTTCACAATCTCTTGTAAGTGGTCCCCATTAGCTGGACCCAACAAGAAGCCAAGAGCATGGGGTCCCTTACAAAGCAGTCTGCAAAGATAAGTCTGTAGGACCTTGGAGCAGGAAAGAAAAAGTGTGGAGAAGGAGCTGTGAGCATTCAGGGGAGATGGAGAACAACCTGCATGGTGCTCTACCTCAGTAAAGTCACCCCCACCCCTAAAAATAGCCCTTATTTCCATTAAGGAAATCAAGAGCCAGAGTGGAAGAGAGACAACCCATGTTCAACTTGGGTCCAAACCCAGCTCTGCCCACCACTACCACTACCCACCGCTCCCACAATTTCTATTTAACAAAAGGTAAGAAAAGATTGGAATAACTTCTGTTGAACCAAAAACATTCGTTAGGGTAAGTTTAGAAATAAACAGCTTTGTGGTTCACAAACACTTTGAACAGTATTGCAGTTGATTTTCATAGCCAATACTATTGTTAGGCCTGAAAAGGAGCTTTATCCCCATTTGTAGATGAGGCAGTTGAAAAGGAGTTTGTTTTCAGTCATACAATAATTGTTAGAACTTGTTCCACTCTATCTAAATTTTAATCCAGCACTACTGTCTCCCTTCCCCGCCTCCACATTATTCAATATGGCTTGTTCATTGAAAGAGATAGCATTTTATGCCTGTTTCATTAATCTCTTGTATTTACTACCTGGCAACAAATTTATATAAAAATAACACACACATTCCATATGAGTTGCTTCACAACTATTTGTAAGCTTTCATTTCATAAGGTTTGTGTGTTTTGATTTGTGGATAATCCTTGGCCTACAAAGCAAATATTAATACATTATTAACTGATCCCATAGTACAACTGGTGATGACCTTTTCAAAAACTGAGATAAGCAGATGAGAGCAGCCCCATGCAAAATAATAAAGGTCACTCAGATTTTATCATTTAATTTTCATAATGCAGATGTCAAAGCCTACTTAATAACATGTATATTTTGAAAAAAAAGAGATGACACCATGAATTATATTAGTTGAACTGCCACAATGAATTTGAATATTCTCTACATTACACAAAGTCTGAGGATTATTCCCCATGAAGAGAGGGATTTCTAATGGAGAAGATGGGCAGTCAAGGTTTTCAGCTTCCATGTATGCAATGCCTCTACTCCATTCTCACTCCTATCACCCTCATTCTCATTGTATCTGACACAGCTGCACCCTGAAAATGTGAACATTCCCAATATCACAATTATTTATTAATAGTAATTCATAATATTACATTAGTAATAAATTATATTGTTAACCTATAATAATAATGCTTTATCATTTCTCATAATTCTGTAGGTTGGCTGGTTTTAGCTAAGCACTTCTGTTCCCCTTGCACTCCAGTCTGTTTCCCTTCCCTTCTACTCATGTGGTTTCATTCACCTGTGAACTTGGCCAGGGCAGTGATATCCAAGATGGCCTTACTCACATGTCTGAGACACTGGTGCTAGCAGCCAGGTGAGGAGCTGTGGCTTTTTCCCATGTGACCTCTCTCATTCTCTCTCCATATGGCCTCTTTTCATTCAGTAGACTAGCCTGAGTTTTGTATTTTTTTTTTTTTTTATGGTGGCTAGTTTCCAAGAGAGCAAAATCAGAAGCTCCTCAACCCATATGGACAAAACCCAGAACTGACATAGTGTCACTTTGGCCACATTCTATTGGTCAAACAAGATAGAAGGCCAGAAATAGACTCCACTCCTTGAAGACAGGAATGGTGTACTCATATATGGGTGGAAGATTATAAGATTGTTGGTGTTCATCTTTGGAGGTAACACCTCAGATCTGTTAGGATGTCTACTATCAAAAAACAAACAATGAACAGAAAATAACAAGTGTTGGTTAATATGTGGAGACATTAGAATCTCTGTATTATGGGTAAAAATGTAACATGCAGATGCTTTAGAAAACAGTATTACAGTTAAAAAAATTAAAAATAGAACTTCCATATGATTCAGCAATCCTGCTTCTGGGTATTTATCCAAAAGAATTGAAATAAGAATCTTAAAACGGTATTTGCTCTACCATGTTTATTGCAGCTTTATTCACAGTAGCTAAGTGGTGAAAACAACCTGAATGCTTATTCATGGATGAATGGATAAAGACGATATGGCATATACATACAATGGAGAGTTATTTAGACATAGAAAGTAAGGAAATCTTGTCATATACTACAACACAGACTAACCATGAGGACATTATGCTAAATGAAATAAGACAGTCACAGTAATGCAAATACTACATGGTTCTACTTCTAAAGTAGTCAAGCTCATGGAAACAGAAATTAAATGGTGATTTCCAGGAGCTAGAAGGAGAGAGAAATAGGGAGTTACTATTCAATGTGTATAGTGTTTCAGATTTTAAAAAGTTTTAGAGAGCTGATGTATAACATTGTGCTTATGGTTAATAATACTGTACTGTACATTTAAATATTTGTTGAGAGTCAATCTCCTATTATGTGTTTTTTTACCAAAAAGTTTTAAAAAGTAAGATATTAATGACTATCTGCTGGAGTGGTTGTTATGTGGTAGGTTCTTTTCAGAGTTCTAAATGCCTTTTTCTCAGTTAATCTTCATGCCAGCACTAAGAAGTAGAGGTGAAAAAAATAATCGTAGAAAGGTTATGTATATTTTTTTAAGTCCTAACCCAAAAATGTTAGAGATGGGATTACAACCAAATTCATCTCCCCAAATTATTTATAACAGTGTCCTATTGTGTTATTCATCATTTCTAATACGTATACAGTGTATTACTTTGGAGTGAAATGAATATATACTGTCATCCAGAATCAAACCAAAATAAACCTGTTCTATGAGAAAAACTGAGGAGACCAGTGAAGAAGGAATGCCAAAGAAAAATTGTGAGAACATAAAAGAAAAACAAGACTTCATATCCAAGTTACCACAAGGTCTATTTTCAACCTGGTAGCTGGTAGAAGATATTAAAGAATTCATGCATCATGCTATACATCAATTTACAATAAAATCACCCAATATAAATAAATGAATCTCTATTATTAATAAATCATAATGATCACCATGATCATAATAAATCTTAATAATACAATGAATCAAATAAATTTCTCTCATTAATAAAGTTATAATTAAACAGTGGAATCCTCCTCAAAGTATTGTTATAAAGTATTTTTTTATTGAAGAATTTGTCAAAGTCTTTGAGATGTGTTTTTCCACTGCCCGTCTGGAAAGCAAGTCAGATTTATACATATGAGTCTATCTTTCTCTTATTCTTCAGCATGAAAAGGAAAGAAAAATATTCTGATTGCTTAAGTATTTACTTTAGATTCAGCACTTAAAAAGCATCTACTATGTAAGTTCACTTATCTCATTGTATTCAAATCTTCTGAACATCAATTTCCCCATATGCGAAGTGGGGTTGATATGCTCATAGCACCACTTGTTCATCGAAGTTACTAAAAATATATATTTTGAAGAGCAACTATGTGAGAGGCATTCTTTAGATACTGAATAAAGCAGGAAAAATCCCTGTTCATATAGAATTTATGTTAAATAGGAATAAGCAGATGTGGGTTTTTTTGGCGAGGGGTAAATTTTAAATATAGCTTCATAATTTGGCACTTGCTATCAAATAGTAAAAAGGCTTTGTAAAAAATGGAATTTGCTGAGCTGATTGTGGCTGAGTGGAATGGGAACAGATCTGCATTACAAGATGAAACCAACCAAACAGGGCTAAGAATTCCATTCCAAGTAGAGGGAAGAGTAGTCCTTGAACATGAAGAAGCTGACATAAGAATGAAGTCTGAAGTCTCTCAGGTATGGGGAAGAATATAGAGATGTTGGGAAAATCTTTGCAGAATTCAATTCATAGAGTTTTGAGGCCAAGGGGTAGGGGGTTGCTTTGTTTTGGTCAAGGTAAGGGGTTCATATTTTAGTTTAACTGCCATGGGATGACATTTATAGAACTCAAAGATCTTAAAGAGTTTGTCTGCACTAGTCAGAGTCATTTTCTAATACTCTTCTTATACTTCCTCTGTTCAGAATTATAGGAGAGTATATTGAAATATGTATTTCCTACTCTCCCTCACCAACTGCTTCCAATTTGTTCTGTACAGTAAAAGGCACTGAGCAGGAGTTTGGAGGGTGAGGCATGGTAAAAAGTCATCATATCCCTATTCCTCCTCTCAATATGGCACAGAATCTTCAGAAATGACTGCAATCTTTCAGTAGTATCAGTACCTACTGAGCCCCTCCACCCCCATAGTTCCATTGATGCCAGATGGTCTCAACTACTCAGCTCTGGCAACTCTGACTTTTCTTTTAATCTCCCAAGCTATTAAGGTAATAATGACTTCCCATTGATCTTAACCTCTTGGTTGTCTCATTGGTCACTTTTGTCTTATCATTTTTTCTAACACTTTTGTAATGAATCATGAATAATAAATTTCCACTGTTGACCTAACATGAATTCTCTTTCCTAACTGGTTCATTGCTCAAGGTCAAGACAGCTAAGCATGTGGCAGAGGCAGGATGAGTCTAGAGCATACTTCTAGTTCTGTTGCTTTTAATTTACTGTTAGTTTGGTGACAATGGTGTTTATAGATTATTGTTGGTTTCCTTGATGTTTTCCTCAACTAAGTGTTAAGATTTCTAAGAGGCCAGCTTTAGATATTTATCTCTGTGTTCTCAAAACCTAACTAAGTTTTACTCAACAGTCAGATGTCAATGAACTACTTTTCGCTTTATGATGCATTAGAATTCCTGGTTATGAGACCACATGTCTGATCTAGTCACCTAATTTCTAAATTAGTCCTGGTAAGACAGCCCTTTGCAAGTGTTTGCTTACATCAGATAGAGACACAGAAGCCCTCTTCCTCAATGTCAACTCAATATCTGGTGTCCTGCTACTTTAGATTTTTCTGTTACAGACTTTCCAGGGACCATTGCCTATATGCCATATCTTCAACATGTTAAACTCCTTCATTCTCTTGTGGTTGGAATTCACATATCTTTTGAATCAAAGATAATATTGAATGGTTTTCTAAAATTTAGTTTGGACACATTGTCATATCTTGAAATCTTTTCATTAAGGTTAAATTGTTAATACCAAAATGGTCAACCATGAAAATATATCTGAATAGGCAGAGCAAGACAGCACTTTTATGTGCATGGAGAGTGTTTTAAGCATCTTTGATCTTAATAACATTAATTTAAACATTTGCCATAGCTATCTAATTATTATGGTTGATATCACATTGTACCTAGCCAATATGTCTTTACTTATCAATATATGATATGACTGATAGAGTCGAAATAAGAAAAACAAATCCACTGGCATATTTTTTTAGAATATATCTATTTTCTTTCTTCTTCTTTTTTTTTTTTTTTTTTACAAATAGTTTATTGTCAAATTGG